>NC_018390.1:2487296-2519669 GCF_000208865.1 Neospora caninum Liverpool
ACGTGGAGGCGCTGGCCCAGCGAGCGCGCAGTGTGCCAGGCAAACGGAACTGTTTCAAAGAATTGGAGAGGTTCCGGACCGCGAGGCTGACACGCCCAGGCATTACAGGGGCGCATGCCTTGGGGGGCACGGACTTGGTTTCGCGGCTCAAAGCTCGCAAGGAGGCAGTGGCACAGCCAGCAGCTTCGACCGTGTTCTTTGTTCCGCGCCCAAGTGGAGACACGGTGGCGGAGGATCAGCGGCGAGACACAGAGCTCGGGTTAGGCGTGTGTGGACTGGCGAAGGACGGACAGATGAAACGGGCGAGGGGAAGAGCGATAAAGGCGCGGTCGTGGACCCTGTGTCTCCCGCGTAAGCAGAAGCGAACCCAGGCGAAGAGACGGAGAAAGGGACAACAGAGGAGTGGGCGTTCGCATGCGTCCTCCGCCGGCGCTCAAGACATTTAAGTTTTTTTCAACCGCCGCGGTGGCGACCAGAGGGGGGGGCTGAGGTGGCGTCGTCCTCTGCAGGCAGCCGGTGTCATCTCCGGAAGACACGGGACCGGCTGCGAGAAGGCCAAGGCAGTTCTCCCGGTCCCTGGGCGTTGCGAGGACTACGCTGAGTCGCCTGTTGAGGCCCGGGCTGGCGAGCCGAGGGCACTTTTGCGCTGCAGTCTCGCTGATCGCTCTGCGTTGTCGCTGCGCTTCTGGTGCGGATGGTTGGCGTGCTTTGCTTCCCTTGGCCCTTTTCCCCCAGAATGATCCGTCAAACTCGACCCCACGGATGCTCAGCCGGAACGCCTCCGGCGCGACAGCACCCAGGCGAGAGCCGTCGCTTCCAGAGGATCTCGGACTCGGGCGGACGCCCAGCGCAGGGGGAGGGGGACATTTGGCGCCGTTGCTCCAGAAGGTTCAGGAGGAGCTCTCGCAGATAAAGGCCGAGCTTCGGAAGACCAAGATCGCGCTAACGGAGAGCGAAAGCCAGAGAGAAACCCTTTCAGACAAGCTGCAGGTTGTTGAGAAGGAAAGAGACGAGGAGAAAACGAAGCGCACGGTGCTCGAGCAACAGCTCGCTGCTAAGAAGGACGTCCTGGTGGTGAGCAAGAGGGACGAGTGGAGCAGAGAGAGGCGAGTTGGAGGGCGATGCCCGTGAAAAGAAGTAGCGGCGGTAGTTGTGTCACAAGTTGACGAGTAGGAGCTGAGGAGACACTACAGATGCTTTCCTGTCGGAAGATGCAGCGTGCACGCCGCGAGATTTGAGCGGTATACGCCTTCTGGATGCCATGTCAACAGGATCCTCTTCGGTTGTGTGCATCCCTGTACAGAAAGACTTCACGGAGCAGATCGAAGATTCCGACAAACAGAGAGCGAAGCTGAAGGAAGAACTGGAGGTAGGGGCACACGCGAACAGGAAACGCATCTGTTGCCTGCAAAACTCTCGCTGGGTCTGGCGTTTGCAGCCACCCTGAGCAACTTACTCAAAAACGTTTCGTGGGACACACGTCGTCTTTGGAGTGCACAAGAAAGCAGGTCGCCGGATGGTGGCGTTTACACCTGTCGCGTCTATGCCTCATCGTGGAGTTTTTCTTTCAACTCTGATCGTTTGTGGTTTTCCCGCAGAATGAGAAAAAGGAGCGGAAAAAAGTGGAGGAGAAGAATCGCGCCGTCATTGCAGAGTAAGGGCCCTCCAAAGTGGTGTGAGTTGGCCTTGGCTGTGCCCGTCAATCCAGCTTTTCTCGTGGCGGTTCGTGCTTGTTCCGACTGCAGTCCAGGAGGTTCGCCGTTGAGCGTTGCGCCACCAAGCAAGCCGCCCGCAACAAAACGTGAATGCGGTTTCACGCGTCGCACCACACCACCCCGTCGGGGGGGCGGTTGGTCTCTCGAGGCGGTGACACCACCGGTGACTTGGGCCTTCTTTCTGCGCCTGCGCGTTTCCATGTGAAATGACCTCGCTGCTTAGTTTTCGAGTGCTTGACTTCTGCGCGAAGTTGCTGCGGTTCTCGCGTCTCCGCCGACTTGCTTCAGGCTCAAGGAGGAGATGGATCTTTTGAAACAGGAGGCTCGCCGCGTGTCCACGCTTGAGGTTCAAGTCCAAAACTACAAGACAAAGCTGACGGAAGTGGCAGCACTGAAGGAGAAAATGACTCAACTCGAGCTCCAAAACAAGGTAAAATGCGCGAGAGAGTTTCTGGACAGGGCGGAGGCAAGCGTTGGGAGAGGGGAAACAGGAGGGGTGACGCTGTGAACAGGCAGCCACAAACGGCCGCTTCTCCATGACCGACGGCTGTGTCTCACTTACCAGTACCTCTACAGCGTCGGGCGTTCAACGCAAATCCCTGGTTCTCTTTACCACACCGAGCTTCACAATCGGATGCATCTGGATTGAAAGTCGGCGTCCCAGCTCCGGGTTTCTTCTCTCCGTTCACTTCACTGCCATTCCACCATCCGTTCTCGCCGCCCGGTGCCTTCCAAGACAGGAGCGAGGCCACCCGCGTTTCGTTGCCATGAACGAGCGGCGAACTTCATCTTCCCTGGAGACTGGGGTGTTCAGTTCATGACTTCAGGCGTCGAGCCTCGTCTCTGGCTTGCACCGTCGACTTCCTCCTTCCCTGGGGTCTCGCCTGGCGGCTCCTGTTCGCCCTCTCGGCTGGAGTGTGCGTGGACATGTGACCGTTGACTTCCGGATGGGTTTCGCGACGGCCGGTTCAGCCACGCGCGGCAAATCTGTGTCTTTTCTCTGCAGGCCTACATGGACCGAATTGTTGAGGGAGAGGCTGACAGCGTGGGGGCCCTCGGACTGAGGAAACAGATCGACACTTACAAAGAGCGCGTTGCAGGTGAGTTCTGCCGGAGCGACAGAGGCAGCCTGGAGGTGCTGAGAGCCTTCTCTCGCGAAAGAGCAGACAGGGTCCGTTCTTCCCATCACTAGCTGAAAAGGGATCCTTTCCTTGTACCCCCGCCCGCGGGACCGCATCTGCAGGTCAAGACGTGGGAGGGGAAGAGGGCGGTCGCGAGTGAAAAGCAAGGAAAAAGGCAGAAACATGTCGTTTCTACCACGCGCCGCCAATGTCCCAAAGCGATATGCAGAGAGGTCGTCACCCCTGAACTGCGCCTTTTCCACCCGGAGGCGGCAGTCTCACTTCTGCTTCGACGGTTTCCTTGGGGGTTTCTACTCGGGTTTTCGCGGGCCCTTGGGAGGACGCACGCAAAGCCACCAAATAGACAACCGCTTCGACGTTGGAAACAACACCCAAGAGACTCTCCCTTTGCCGTAGTGTCCAACGCTGTGTGTCTCGTGCACACTCTTTGTCTTTCTAGCGGGGGAGCCTGCCGCCGAGTCGAGTTCCTACGGAAAGAGGGGACAGTCTGTGATCTTTTTTCTGCGGTCTGTGCGAGCAGATGTCGAGGAGCGACTAAGTACGATGACGGCGGAGAAGGAAGCGATCGCTAACCTCAAGGAAGAAGTCGAGAAGCAACTATCGACAGCTGAAAAGAAGTTGTACGTTGCTGGGCCAGTGCGTGGACCGTTGGCCGTTGCGCGCCACGCCATGATCACTCGTGCTTTCCGTTGCACCGGAAATGTGTCAAGAATCAGCGCATGCATCCTCAATCGGTGGTCCCTCGACTTACAGGTTCCCTTCAGAGAGCCATGCAGTGTGTGCGGTCGTGTTTTCATGTAGCAACTGACACCCGCCCCTTGCTGTCGGCATCACGGGATTTCACTTCAAATGCGCGAGAGCAAGCGCACGAGACGCGAACGTTGTCTCCGCAAATACAAATTGCAGTTTCGCGTCTTCCATGCGCGAAGCGGTTATACTGAAAATGTGTTTTTCTGGGAGGTCTGTTTCGGTGGGAGTGCCCGTAGACAGGCGCGCGTAAACGTGAGGGGCTGACCGTTTTGTATTTGGGTGCACAAGCGAGAGAAAGAGTCACTTGTCGCGCGGTCGTCCCAAAAGAGGATCCTTGCATTGGTGGTCATGGGATATGTGATTCTGTGTGATTCTGCGTCTTTCCCCAGGGAGGTGAAGGAGCTGGAGATCGCTCAGTTGCAGGCGAAACTTGAGGCGAAGGACTTTGAAATTTCGTCGCTCAGCGATAAAATCAAGGAACTCGAGTGAGACGGAACCCCACAAGTTCTGTGTCGCCTGATTCCCCGGAGGGTTATTGGGTGTTTCCACGCAACGACGTGCGCGGGTTTTGGTCCGTCGCATGAAAGGCTGTGGTCGGTGTGCCTTCGCGCCGTCTCCGGAAATCCCGAGATTTTTACGCAGGGAATGAAGGAGACCAAATCGATATGGGAGAGAAGGAGTTATCCGCTAGTTTGCGCGTGTGCCCGTAGCGCGTTCAATCTATATCTCTTTTGCTGGTCCTCGACTCTGTTCTGGGGCTGCGAAATGCGAAGGTTTGTATCATGTCTTGCCCCAATCGTCCCGGTAGATCTCGCTGTTCCCGGTGGATTCAACAAGCAAGAAGGCGCGGACGGAAGAGCCGGTCGGAACAATAAAACGTCTGCTGTGTCCCCCGCGCGCATTCGCACTGCATGGAGAGTAGTCCAGGAACACAGATAGTTTATGTGACGAGGCATCCCCCCACAGCTCTCTGCGGGGTGCCGTTTTCGTCTGTGCTGTTTCCAGCAAAAACCAGGGACGCGACGTGGCCGAGGAGTTGGCGGCCTTGGCGAAGGAGAACAAGGCGGCGGGTTTGGACACGACAGCTCGAATTGCCGAGGTGGGAAGTCGCGAAGACGGTCGAAACGCGACTTGAACTTCCACACAACTGGTTTTCTCTTCGGTGTACATTCTTTGCGCAGGCGTGTCCTCTTTCCGTTTTGAACCTGCCGTGCGGGACTGCTGCCCCAAGGGCCAAGTCGTCGATCGTGGCCTGCGCCGCGGGTGATTCCAGCGCCGAGTTTGGGGGGGTTAACGGAGTAAAGAGGGATCGGTCCATGTCCGATGAATCGTGACTGGAGTGAAGGGCTCTGCGCGTTCTCCGTCGACGCTTAGCGAACATAGAGGAGTTCTGACTTGGACGTTGGTGGCGCGTCAGTCTGATGTGTAACGCTGAATTCCTCGGTTCGCGGAAGGACGTGACCGCTGGGGCCCCGGTGCCTCGTTCCCGTGTGTCTTTCCGTGGTGGGTGTTCCGACGGCCTCGCAAGCATCCCGAGATCTGTTGGGGCTCCGCCGCCAGCGGGATACCTGTGTTATGCCGCACTTTCGGCAAACAGCCGTCGGATGGCCGGGGATGTGCTGGGTGACACCGCGCGTGTGTCGCGTTCGCTGTTTGGCTCTTGTCAGCTCACCAACGAAGTCGATGATCTGAAACGCGTGAAGCAGCGCCTGGAGAAAAACGCGGCGGCACACGTGGCTCAGATCGCCTTTTTGCAGAAGCAACTGACGGCCGGATGTTCCAGCGAGGCAGACGCCCAGAAGATGCAAGACCTGGTGGAGAAGGTTGCAAAGCAAGAGGAGGAAATCAAGCAACTCAGAGAGGTGAGTGGCTACAGTGGATGTGTGGACATCCCGGGAGTTCGGCAGGAGCCTGAGAGGTGGAACAAGCGGCAGGAGCGGGGGTTAGCCCGACTCCGTTTGTGGGTTGATCACCGGCAGGACAGGCGCGACGCTCCATGAGCAGCGATGTACCGTTTCCACGAGTCGAAGCACAGACACCTGAATGGTTAAAACACCTGCACACTCCGGCACATACGGGGCAGGCGATGCGTGGGAAGCTCGGTCGCGTCTTCTTGGGTGTGAAGCTCGGATACTTGCGGGTGCGGGAGGTGGTGCACTCCTCTGTCTTGTGCTTCGGTTTGTGCTACACACGTTGTACGGCCCTGAGTCATGGTGTGTTCACCGCATCCAGTCCGAATTCCCTGTGTCCATTTGCAACCGTGGGGAAGCGGGTTGCACGGAGAGTGTCTGGGTCCACGGTTACGCTTCTGGAAGAGGCGGTTTCCCTTTGCGCCGTCTGCTCGTGCAGAGCAAAGATGACATGGCGAAGCAAATGATGGAAGCTCTGAGCAGGCGCGAGAAAGACTCCGGCGTCGACGAGACAGCAGCGGTAAGTGGAGGTTAAAGAGTATCGTCGCACCAGTGTTTTGTTCCGTGGAAGTGTGGTTTCGACGAAGCTTAGCGGATACGCCAGGCTGACCCTCGACTGCGCAGCGTCCTGCCGAGCGTGCGGAATAGGGAAAGGGCCCAACATGTCAGACGCTGGAAACGGCTGCTGATCTGGGTATGTTCCTGCTTCATCCTCACTTTCGAGCAGGCAAAGGTCGCGATTCTGGAGACTCAGCTTGAGTTTGAGAAAAAGCAGGCTTCTATGCGAGAAGACATCGTCCGCGCCAAGGTGGAGAAGGAGATGGAGAATGTCCAGTCGACTTTGAAGAGCCAGCTCCAACTTCGCGAACGCGAGAGCAACTTCTACAGAAAGGCTGTGTAGGTTATTTGCCTGATCAAGTAGAAGCAACAGCAGGAGCACTCGGGGTGTTTCCGATTCACCGGCGGGAGGGCGCTTGGGCTACTCGTACTCGAGAGTCGCGTGGCGCACAGACGGACGGAGTGGGGTTTTGCCGAAAGTCGTGAAAACCTGATGGTCCGTGAAACAATGGGAGTGTTTGGATAGCGTCAAATTATGAAGGTGCCGTTTGAGGCTGAAAAAACGTAATTCCATACACACACACATACGCACGGCCACACAACACGATAGCGCGCTCCTCTCTCTGCTCGGCAGACGATTTAGGCTGCCTCTGTGCCGGGTGCAGAAACGAGGCGCCAGGCCTGTTGCTTGTCTTGTCTGTTCCTGCTGCTGCGCTGCAGAGAGGAGAATGCTGATAGTAGCAAGAAGGAGATGAGGCTTCTCTCCTCTGTCCTCTACGACCTAGGTTTGCGGTTTCACCGGTTGCAGGCGTACTGCGATCAATTGAAAAACGAGAACGAGGCCATCCAGCTCAGGTACACGCATCGGCGGTTCCCGAGAGAACTGCGAGACACGGAAAGCAAGTGCCGGATCCCGAACTTTCGGGTTCGCTTTGGCGTGGCTGTTCAACCGGCGGTGTCGCTCCTGCTTCTACCGTCCTTGTGGAACCTCCTGCAGTGGTCTAGCGAGATGCGAGATCAGCGACTCGCGCACCCCTCACGTGCGATTCCAGAATGTGAAGGCGCACAGCATGTGGATGCTCGCCGAGTCGTGTCCCCTCTTTGGTGTGCCCATGGGCCGTGCGCTCCGGTGTGACTCTTTGCGTCTTCCTGCGCAGAGTGCGGCTACATCAACAGAGCAACTCGTCCATTCCCGAGTCTCTCCCTCCAGAACCCGGCGCGCATGAGGAGGCCTGAAGTGGCCTTGACGTCGGCGCCGCTAAAACAGAAATCGTTTGCGTCAGCGTTGCGTGGAACGATTGGCTAAGCAGCGCCGCGATACGGGACAAGGTTATCACCCTGATGGAGGAGTGCCGGCTGGACGGACCCTTCGTGCTAGGGGGGAGTTCAAGAAACCGTTTGCGCTCTTTCGCAGTGCTCGGGACTGTGTGAGATTATCGCTACTGCCATCCCTTCGCCGCTTTTATTTCCCCTCCGCACCCCGGACGCACTCCCCGCTTTTGGGTAGAGGGTGGGGAGTGGCAGGCTCGAGCTTCTTTTCTGCCCTCGGTTCCTTTGTTCCTTCTTTCACGAGGTCTGATTGAAGATGTTTCGGCACAAGTTGCGCTGGCAATTCCCCCAACTGTACCGTTCACTATTCTGGTATCCCACGCTTTTTCTCTAATGAGAGGCATCCGTTAACGGGCCCCCGTTAACCAAGCAGTGACCAGCTTGCTCTATTCATCGAGGGATTCCTTATTCACTCCGCGGGTCCGCCGGATTCATCCCCGGTAAATAGAGACGAGAGCCACTGACGCATGCTTGTTCACGATATTGCCCTCATTGAAAGGCCGAGAGACGCAAACGATACACACGTGAGCAATGAGAAGCATGTGGAATAGCTTATTTGTGTTCCCTGACTGTATCTGCCAAGGTGATGGAGAGCACACAACAGCTCTCCAGCGCGCAGTAGGGTTAAAGTGGAGACGTGGCAGGAGCCTGCATGTGACTGTTTCATGCTTGGCCTACCGTAGCACAAAGCTAATAAAACCGATCGATGGGTGAGGCTAGTGTTCTCGACCGTCACATCGACACAGTGCGACATATCGGAGTTAGAGACGCATGAGGAAAGAATCTTTTACCGTACTTCGAGGTAGGCCAGGTCTGAAAAGCAACAGCTAGAAACGGAGTTACATATTAGATTGTCGTCGCTCCCATGATCTATAGCAAATTCACACTGAAAAACGTATCTTGTGTAAATTTTGCACGTACTGCAGCTTACTCCTCTATGTTGCGTTAATCAAATGTGTTTCATCGTTTTCGGTTTTTGATTGATTTTGTGATGACAAAAAAAGTCTAACGGAAAGGGTGCGCAGTCCTGAACAGCCTTTCTCCTACCGGAGGTCTCAGTTCCTGCACGCTACACACGGACGTTCACTGCGGACCGTTTGTCGCTTTACCCAGCTATTCACACAGGCAACTGGACGAATGACTGATCTAGAACACACTGAATCAGCTTCTTGTCGTCAGGCGATGCATCTGCGATAGCGTTACCATAGAGGAAGGGACAAACAGGAGTTTGCCCGTCCCGTGCACCTGTATAGGACGTGACCGTCGCGACTGTGTTTTTCATGTGTGCCGGCGATCAAAGAGCACATCATGAGGAAGCAATTTACACAGATGCGGAGCTTCCCCACCTGCGTCCCGGTCTTTTTGGGAGAAAAATTGACACGAACTGACCACGTCCACAACTTCTGTCCTTCGATGCCGTCGGAGGGTCTAAACCGCCCGAAATAGTAAGGGGCGATCACAAAGGATCGATATTGGTAAGTTCGAACGGCCTACGATCCCCCGGCAAAAAATGGAGACTCCCTGACGTTTTTGGTATGCTGGCAGAACTGGCACTAGCTACGGAAGTTAAAAATCGCTCGAGGGTCTTGGACCATGGTAAAAAGACGCATTTGTCAGGCCGTCCTCGTGGCAACTCAAGTGTGCAAAGTGCCGGACGATCTTTACCATTTTCCCCTCCTTTTTCGGTCTCGACCGTAATTGCTCATTGCCCGTTGTCCGCACAGCCTGCCAGCCGTCTCCAGGGTGGCGTGAGTGAGAAGAAGCTCCTGATGACAGACTCACTTTTTGATGAGCAGGCGCAGACTCACACAAGAGAGTCGAAACTCGCCATAATTGTGTCTTGGTTAAAAGAAAAGCTCTAGGAGGCTCAGGACCAGCCGTTTCGGTTCCTCCTAGGGATCTGGACCAGAGATACAAGACGCAGAAACTTTAAATTTGCTGTTTTGTGGCGGCAAGTGTATTGCACGCATCCAGGTTCACGAGGAGTTTGGATCTGAGCAGCACAGACAGGATTTGTTCCCGTCCTGCTGTTTATGGGAATCAAGCGTCCTCGTCGTCATGTATCATTGAATACAGGGCGGCAGCGGCGGTTCCGTAGTGCCCGGCTTTCAGCCTGTCGAAAATCCGTTTTTGCAACAATGCTTGTATAAACTCCTGGACGGGCACGGGAAGGTCGATACAATTGTCGAAATTAAGTTCGGACCGAAGGATTAGCTCAAGAGATATGCGCGCAGCGACGACCAGGTCATCCCCGGGTTTCGACTCGCGCAGCCCGAATGGCAAGCTGTTACACCACACTTTGAACAGCATGACACCAAGGGACCAGGAGTCGAAACCCGGATCATACTCTAGAAGCTTGTATTGTTGCGACCACAGACGTAACACCTCGGGCGCCATCGAAGAGGGGTCACAGAATGGTTGTTTCGGAAAGTCGTTGCCTTCTTGAAGGATGGTGTGAAATGACAAGAGGAGAGTGCCGGATTCGTGAACCAGAAACATTTTTGCGGTGATCTCTGGCTGACCCTTCCCTCGTAAATGAAGGGAATTAACAATCTCCAATGCTTGCACAGTGATACTCAATCTTGCTCTAGTCGACTGGGGATCTGGCCCTAAAAATTAGAGAAGTTCCTCTACACTACCTTCCCCCTTCGGAAGGAGATATACACTGGTAATCACACTGAGCGGGCCGTGTTTCACGATTGGACCCTCGTCGTCTTTGAGTAAGAAGACTTGTAGAGGCACTTGCAGTTGTAGCGTTGAACAACAAGTTTCGATGTCGCAAGCTCGCTCAAGGTGTCTCATACCTTCTTCGAACAGAGTGACTTGCCGTCTCGTTTCGTCAGCGCCCTCTTCTCCCTTGTCGGAGCAGTAAACCCGCAATTCGAAAGAGCATGTTCGCTTCAGGTTCTGAACAGCGAATGTTACACTTGTAGAAGTGGCTCTGAAGAGCCCTCGACCCCTCACATGGACTTCCCCTTCTGTGCGAATGTCCAGGAACTTTACACTCTTTCCCTTATCTTTCGCCTTAAGGTGTGTCACTTGCTTAATGAAGGCCAATAGACTTTCCGGCACAGATGGAGGCTTGTGCCGTTGCTTGAGTTCTTTCGCAAACACCATGAGAACTGATTTCCAAGGATATGATTGCACAAACGGCGGCATTCGTGGCGACTGACGGAACCGGATCGTTTTCGAAAAACTGCCGCTGCGATGCGGCGTACGCATTCCCGCTGATAACGAGAGAAACGAGACGGACGGTGACGTCAGCGGCGATGCCCTCGTTTCGAGAAGAGAGCTCGAAAGAGGCGATGAATCGGTCCGCCGGTTTTTGAGGCGGCGTGTAGCCAGTTCGGGAGACCGTTCCTCAAGGGGGTTTTCTACGGAAACGCATTCTGTGCGCATGCGGGAAGCACATGCTGCCATTAAAAAACAGACGCAGAAAAAATTGGCAGGCTTCATTTCGGGCGTTGTGGGGGACTCTCTGTATATCAAGCTACGCGGAAAGACAGCGACTCAAAGGACACTGTCTACGGACGTCACGACTGCATTCTTTGGCAATCGCGCCTGCTGTGACGCCGCTCAAAGGGCCCCTTCGTCTCCTTGGAATCTGGGATGGTTTCAAACGGAATGTTTTTCATTCAGCGAGCGTGACCTTTGCGTGTCCCGAGCGGCAACTGCGCCTCGCCAGACCACGCTTGTCTACATGAAGACGGCGTTCCAAAACGAAACCCTCAGAAAACGTCATCGACAGCCTGCGCCTTTGAATAGTGGCGAGTACAAGACACGAGTGCAAGGGGGGAAAAGGCTCGTCTCTCTCGTAAACTCAAAATCACACAAATTCTTGCGTTGCGTCACGCTCTTCAATAGAGCCGCACACAGCTCGCCAAGTCCCCGTCCGCTTAGGTGAGGACGTCGGGTCTCTCAACGCCCGCGGGCACGCGCCACGAGCGAACGTTTTGCGGGGAGCGGGGCTGTGAACACTTGAGGCCAGGCCATGACGCTAACAATCGGCAAACAGGCTTCGCAAACGAAGGCAGTGAACGAATGTAGCCGACAATATGTGATTTTCATTCCTTAGCTACTGCGGCCGCCAGCTAATGTGAGGTTTACTGTTCCGGAGGTCACACTGTACGCACACCATTTGCTTTGGCGAGTTGCGGGTATCGCAGACGGTCAATGCGCGCAGGGCGAGAACTCAGTGACACGGCGCTTGTTTCGATGAGTCCGGCGCGGACGTAAATACTAGAGAAAGCGTCCACGAAAACCAAGCGTTCAGACGGAGACAGGGGTTTTCGACTGCCGCCTTCTATCTTTCGCGTGAAACACTTTTGCGGAATACGCAACCGGATGTCAAGTTACAGGTCGCGTCCCCGGTATTCAAAAGAATGGCGCCGGATCCACGTGCGAGTTGCTGCTGTTCCGCGCACAACGGCGACCTTGCTGCAAACCGAGGAATGCTGCTTGAGCCGTTCGTCGACTGTGTAGAATACGGGGAGTGGAACAAAATGCCAAGTTCGTTGCCTGGAGGTCTGTCTTTTTCCGTACAGTTCTAGGACAATTGTAGGGTAGAGTCTCAAACGTCGGTAGGCTCCAGCCGGACTGGACTGCTGAAGGTAGCTACCAGCATTGGATTTCAGTATCCTAACACATCAGAATGATGAGTTATGAGACATATTCATCAGCTTTTTGTGCATCCGGGCTCCCATACCATATGTGGTGCGTTGACTACGTGCTGGCTACTAATTTTACAAAAAATAATAGAAATGAAAAAAATATCTAAAACAAAAAGAACGCATTAAAAGATTTAAAATATTGCTTTTAATAGGAGCAAAAAATGCTTGAACAGGTAAAATCTGTTTCACCATGAAATCAACTCTGAGTATCTTACACGTTATATCGGCTTTTACAGGTCGTCTTATAACAACTGGTTGTTATTCTATGCCATCCGATTTAGTTTCGTAATATCCTCGTTTACATAAATCTAGTGATGCCTCGCCTTCCATGTAGACAGATTCGCAACTGCATACTTGGTATCACACCACAGGGTTTCACTAATTCCACCAGGAAATAGGAGATCGCATTAATCCGTGAGAAATTAGCTTGCGAACCCCCAATCTATTTGGTACAATGGTTAGCTATGCGGCTCTTCGCTAGAAGCATCTGTTAGCCACCGAACACAACTTGACATGAAAAAAGAATCCACCGAATTGGGGAGACTGCACCAAAACCAAGGAAGATTGAAATATGTGCCTATGGATGTGAAAAGCAGTCCAGAAGTTCGTGGGTGCGCAAAATCAACGATTTGAATCAGTGCTCCCGTTTGTCGAGCAGTTGTCACTGACAGGTGACTGCCTGAGGCATGACCGTCCACTGCCGTCTTTTCTTGCGTCACAAAAACAACGTTCAACCAGACTGTAGTGCGACAGCAAATTTCAGCGGTGCTTTCCCTCCTCACAACAAAACCTGCGTGACAGTTCGCACGCCTCTTCCTGAAAAGCGCCCAGTTCCGTCCGCGTGACAATACAACGAAGGGTCTGGATGGCCCGTGGATCTAAATGGAGGAGAGCTCTGATTTGTGGGACAGGAGATTTCTGGTATCAGTCACAGTGGAACGAAAGGTCGGGTTCACGCTACGCTCCTGGGGGCTACTATACCCCATGACCCACCCTTGGTGTTGCTCATTTCTGCAGCGTGGCGGTAAACGCAAAGAGGACAGTTTCTTGGGCTGGAAAGTGGAAATAGGGTACATGATGGAGAGCGTCCTGCGCAGTGACAGCCGGATTCCTCAGAGATACGCCATGGCGACAGGGACTTTTACAGTAGTGTCGTCGATGTGAACTGCGGCAGTGTGGCCTTGAGATCGCCAGGCCTTCGGGGAGCCCCGCCGGATACTTGATAGGAAAAACGGACAACTCGTACGGTTAGTACACCGGATACACGTGCAATATCCGCGCTTTCAGCCTCTGTTCCTTCCGTCGTGTCTGCCACCGACAAACACTGAGAGATTCCTTGTACCCCCTAGAACTCCCCAGCTGCAGGCAGATATCGGCCGTGCCGATTCGCATGCGCGTCCCCGGTTTAGCTTAACATGCGTGGCGGCCATAAGCCTGCTAATCATCTGCCCCGGCCTCGATCATTCACTGCTGACGACATACGATACAAATGACTTTGTTTCTGTAAGGCCTGAATCTGGATGGTTTAAGACGGCGTCGGAACCGTCACGTCGTGGCGACGAGTTAACAAATAAAACACTCTCAACCAGCCGGAACAAGCGTTCAGGAGTGAATGGACAAGTAGCCGCTTCAAAAGGGCGGATGTACACATGACGTCCCACGGTATGTCTTCTGGTTGTTCGTCGTAAACCGGAGGTTGCCTACGTTAGATGACAGGCGGTGTGCCACGGCCAATGCAGCACACGAAAACCCAAGTGGTCTGCACGAATTTGCTGGAAAGGGAGCCGACACTGTCGAAAAACTTCAGAAATACAAAAGAAATGTAATGTACGCTAGTCCGTTTTCTTTTTTGAGGTACTTTGAATATGCAGATCGTCGAGGGCCTTCAACTGTAAAAGACGTGCATTTCCATTCCTTTCTGTTCGTGGTGTTTTATCTCTCGGAAAGGGTGCAGAGTGCCTCTCCTCGAGCACCACACGCGCAGCCGCGTCGGCGTCCGCCTTTGCTTCTTTGAGCCAAGCATCGCTTTGTAGCGAACGCTGTATAGACGTAGGCAGGGAGTGAACAAACGCGTTCAGAGGAGAGAAGGACGGGACGAAAGGAGAACTGAGGCTGCTTCGTTTGATTTGCACGCGTTTAATTGATGCCGCCCCGTCCTTTTCAGCGGAGCTAGGCAACTGCCGAGCATTCCCGACAGCCATGGCGGCTCCTGCAGGTCCAACCGGGAAGCTTCGCAGCATCTCTTTCAGCCTATGTCCCTTTTCCGCCAGGCCGCTTTGTCGCGATGCCACGTTAACGAACACCTCCCCTGCTGCGACGCGGAGGTCACTCACAAACACTTCCAGCAGGAACAGTGTAGTTAGGAGCAATTCAGCGCTGGCTCCTACGCAGAACTCGTTGGGAACAGCACACCAGTAGCGACTATTTCCGCTGCTGTCGACAGTTTCCTTCTCGTCCATGTCCTCAGTTTCTGCTAGTGGTTCTCTACGGGAAGAAGCGGAAGAAGCCCTGGCATTGGCCGTCCCGAGACGTGGGTTCGGACTTTTCCCTCGGCTCAACAACGCCACTGCGAGGCTTTTGAGGTGTACGTACACCTTGAGGACACGAGCCCAGTTTCCAAGTCGCAGCTCTCTGCACACCTCCTTCACGACCTTCACTACGGAGGAGAACGGAGGTGACCTTTCTCGAAGATTTCGCGATTCCCCGGCTCCTTTCGTTTTCGCCTCCCCAGAGAATTTCATAAGCCAGCTACACCACGACAGCTCCCGCTCTCCCACAGACACGTTCCTTGCTTCCTGTTCCTCATGGCCGTTTCCGTTTTTGTCACCCTTCGACCGGTTTCCGGTCTCCTCCCGCGGGACGCCTACGTGTTCGAAGAGCCGTCGGACAACGCTCAAACACTCCACGATTGCGGTGTTTGTTCCAATCGAGGACGACCCTCCGAAACAGGACGGCAAATGGGAAGAAACGATGGGTTTTGTCGCGGCCCGCACGCAGACAAGAAACAAACGGCAACACGCAGCCTCCAGAAGGGCCAGCCGTCGTCTAGTCTCATCCGCGCCCTCATGTACCTCCTCATCTCGCTTCGGTTCTGCGTGTTTCCGTTGCGGCGCCGCACCGTTGCCAGACGAGGAACGAGGAGGATCCTGTTCGGAAGGTACACCAGCTTCTCGTCTTCGTGGCGTGTTGCGGTGACTCCCGCGCCGCCCAAATGTGTCTTCGCCGCTGCGTTGTTCTCTTCCCTCTTCTCCACTTTCGTCAGTTGAGGTGTCTTTGCCCGCAGCCATCCCAGGAGAGTCTCGCTCTCGTTCAAAGCATCGGTCTCGGCCGTGGCCGTCGCTGCGCAACTTGCTCGGTCGGGCCTCCGCCCTATCCCGCTGGGGATCCGCGCCCTTCTCGCCTTCGCTCCGCCACGAACGGATGTCCTGGGGCACTTGGCGCAGCAGCGCAGCTGCGCACGTCGCTGTCTCGCTCACGTCGGCGGCCTGGGCGGCGACATGCAGATTGGTTTGGAGAAGGTCTTGGTAGAATGCGACTCCTCGTCTGGTCATTAGAGTCGACGCTGAGGCCGGCTGTGCTGGGCCGATCTCAGTCGCTTTCCTGGAAAGTTCAGTCTGCCTTCCTGCCTCTTCTTCCTCTCCCTTTTTCGCCTTCTCGACGTGTTCTCCGTGCTCACGACCGCTGTCTCCTGCACGCGTCGCCTGCGAGTCCGATTCGCCTGGCACTTCGACGGGGGTTCCTGGAGATCCCTGCCCGCACACTTTCGCGACGCTTCGCCGCATGCGAGCTTCTCGCCGCGTCTCCCCGCCTCGCTCTGGTCTGTCTGTCTGTTCCGCGTCAGCCGGGTTCTCTGCGGCCTCCGCGGCGCGCGCAGCTGGCGACCAAGCAACACTCGACTTCGGGGTGTCGGCACAGACCTCGACCGCAGCAGCCAATCGACGAGCGGCGGGAGACGGCGGGGACGAACGCGCGGGAGACCAAACAGACGGGATCCGATTGAGACCCTGTACAGTGCAGCACTGCCGTAGAAAACGGAAGACGTCTTGTTCCCGCGCAACCCAGAGCCGTCTCATTTCTGCGCGATACCGGCTGAAACGCTGCTCCTTCGTCTCGGCTCCACTCCGATATGCGCACATCAAGGCCTGCTCTCGGGAAGGCAGCCCCTTCTGGCTCTGAGCAGATGGCTGACACCAAAGGGATCCACCGCGCTCTTCCCCGCCCTCCTTCGCAGGGGAACTGGAAGCCTCCGCACCGGTGTACAGACACTGGAGGGCGAGGCGGCAGTGCAAGGCGCCCTGCCGGCTGAGCAGCTGTTCCAGGTCAGCGAGGCGAGCTGTGTAAGCTGCAGCCTCAGGGGCTCGGCAGTGGCGAGGAATCAAAGGGACCGAGAGGGCTCCATTTCCCTCTTCGTTCCATCCTCCTTCGGGCGCACCGTCTCTCCCCTCTCCTCCGTGTTCACTTCCCTCACTGCCGGACTTGGCGTCCTCACGCTTTGCACCCGATGACTTGGAGCGAAGCGCAGGAGAAACCGTGGTGCTCGCAGGCAGAGCCCGAGGCGACGAAGACTCTTTACATTTCTCGAAACCTTCTCCGCTTGGTCTCTGCTTGAGATGTTCGACATGACGCAAGTGACACTGAAGAATCGCCAGTCGGTTCGTGCCGTTCCTTTTTGTCTGCGTCTCTCCACGCAAATCGGCTCTTTTTTCGCGTTCTTCTTCACCCTCCTTTGCTTCACGCTGCCTCCCAGGCGTGTCGCCTTCGTGTCCCGCTGCTGCTCCTTCTCGTCGCTCAAAGATAGTTCGCTGCCGTCTCTCACCTGTGGCTCTCGCAACTGATGCCCGTTCCTGCTTTTTCCCTCCTCGTGCGCCAGAATCTTCCTCCGCAGTTCCTGCATCCTCCCTCGCCGCTGTACCCCGCGTCAGTTCTGCAGTGTGTGTTTGACGAAGTTTAGACTGTCTTGTCGAGCTTGCTTTGACCGCTTTGGTTTCTTCCGTTTCCGTCTGCATGCGAACAAGACAGCCGACAGCAGATCCGTGGACCGGGGCAAAGCCCTCTCCCTCGCGCGCAGAGGAACGGTGCCTCTGCCGGCTTTGTTGCGCGAGGCGTTGATACAGCAGACCAGTAGCTAAGTGCCGCAAACGGCGCCGCCTGTGAGAGCCGGAGAGCAGAGAGCCTGCATGTAGTCCTGTCGAGAGGGAGGGAGACTGGGAGGGAGGCGAAACAGAAAAGGAACCGTGAGAAAAAGGGGAAGAGGCGCTCGAAGGGGAACGAGATGTAGGGGTCGAGGATTTCAGAGACGACCGATGCACGGAAGAAAGCGTCTTCTCTTGCCTTGTTCCGTTGGTTTCCTGTCTGTCTCCTTTCTTCACTTCTTCTTCATGGTATCCCTCCACAGGGATACCGTACAACTTTCCTGGAGCTGAAGCCGCACCTGCATGGCGATGCCCCTTTCTGGGTGACGGCGCTGTTGCCACCATATCTCTCGCACCATTTGAAGACTCGCGTTTGCGGAAAGGCCACACACGACACGGAATTCGGTAAAGGCTCCGTGATCAGCTTTCAGCTAGACGGCAAGAACATCTCATCGCCAGCTTCTACAGCGGGCATCGGACAAAAGGGTGGGGTATGTATGCTTGACAAAAAAAGGGATACAGGTGTATGTATACCAGCGGAACGGTCATGGACAAGAAGGCAAGAACGCCCGCCACTTGAAGACTCCAGATTGAGGATGCTTCGTTGAGAGAGAGGCAAGAAACAGATGTCCAGAGAGGTGTTCTTTTTTGTCTCGTCCAGACTGCACAGCCTGTTTAAGGCTGCGGGATGTAGGAGACACTAGCGGGAAAGCACGCATAAACTCAAAAAAGCCCCAACTGGATATCACATTTTCTTACTGGAAGTTAAGGGGAAAAGGCTCTCTTTCGCGCTGAGCACTCATCGACGATCGCCAGCGATGTCACTCACAGCAGTTTTTTTTTGTGCATGCAGATAAAAAATGCCGCAAACGCATGCCCTCCACAAGGTGTACATACACCACACAAGACTTCTTTACACGGGCGGACGGGAGATGCCGAGAACGTTGGTGTTTTTCTTTCTCTACAGGCTGCTTTTGCCGCAGGTTCTGTTCAAATCTAACTCTCCGTCATTACCGTGTGCATGCCATTCTCTCATTTCTCTCGCACCTTCGGTGCGCATGTGCGCGTCGGCTGTGGCTGACTTATCTGTCTCGCGTCTTCTCTTCTTCCAACTCCCTCCCGTTGCACATCCACCCAGTTTTCCCTTCGTTTCCCTCTTGTTCGGTCCTTCACTTCCTTCATGTTTTCTCTTTCCGTAGTTCCTCGTAGTTCCGTGTTGCGGTGTGCTCCTCCTCGGCCCTGACGCCGACGTTCTATCTTCTTGCCTCCGTCGTCTCCCGCCACTCCCGCAGTTCGTGCTCTCGTCCCCTCTTCTGCCCTCCACCTCGTGGCCTTTTGTCTTCCACGCTCGTCAAGCCTCCTATGTCTCCTCTGTGTCCGGCACATGCGTTTCCCTTGGTCTCTGCTTTGCTCGACGGGCAACCACCGTTCGTCCGAGCAGCCGTCCAGGCCCCGTCGTTCTTTTATTTCTTTCCGCTTTTCCTCCGCGTCCCACTGCCATCGTTTCTTCTCGGCGCGTGACTGCCCCAGTCTGGCCTCCCAGAACAATGAGCGATCTGTCCCTGGTCTGCACGAAAAATGGCGTCGATCTCTTCCTTCCTGAAACGAAAAGTGAAGGATCGGCTCTCACTGTTGGACGCTGCTCTGGAGGCCGACACCCTGCTCACGCGTCTCAAAGCGACTCTCTCGCGCCTGTTTGAAGGCAACGACCTTCCCGCGCCTCTTCCGTCGCTCTCTTCGTCGGGCGTCCCGCGAGGCGGCACTCCGTCCGGTCCCTGGCGCAAGGACTCTCGGCAGGCCTCGCTGGCGACGCCCAGGAAGGGCGAAGTCGAGCGCGACAAAGGGCCTTCGCCCGACACGAACGAGGAAGACCGCACACAGCCCCCGACCTCTTCGGAATGCAGCCAGAGCAGGCGCCCGCAGGCAGCGCCTTCAGTTCCCGACCTCGTCTCGCCGCTCCCCGTTGAGATTCTCGACAAATTTCAACAGCTGCTCCACCAGCTTCTTGTCCTCTGTCGTCATCAGAAGGCTCTCGCTCTTCAGACTTCTCAAAAGAAACAGCTGAGTCAAGTGCCCGCCTCTGCCTCTTCCTCTGGAGGCGGCGCTGGCGGCGTGGGGCAGGGGGGCGCAACGGGCAGCGGTCCAGGAGATGAGGAGGGAGCGGCGTTTGGGGGTCTCTGCACTTCGCTCGTCACGCACCCTTCGGGGCTGCGCGTGCTCTGTGCCTGCCTTCATCTTGGCAAAGCTTACACAGACAAATCCGCGTCGTCTGCGCAGCTTTCAGCTGTCTCCTCGATTATGCAAGACGCACTCGAAATCCTCGATCTCCTCTTCGCTGCACATGCACCCGCGTCTCTCGGACGCTCTGGCCCTGGAGGTCCGGCCTGCCGAGAGAGTGCGACGGCCCGCGGTGTACATACACCTCAGGACCGGCTAGGCGACGCCAGCCGGAGCTGCGCAGACGAGAGACATATCCCGTATGTGCCGCCAAGAGACTTGTTCGCCGACTGGCGCTGCGGAGAAGAAGCGGACCTCGAAGAGACCTCGAGCGACGGAGATTCATACACTGGCCAGGACCCGGGCGAAGGCGAGGAGGAAGTGGAATGGCGTCGTGAGAAGGCGAGTAAGACCGAAGGGGTCTGCTCGAAAACGGGAAAAGACACGCTTCAGCAACGGGAATCTGACGCATCTGAAGGTGTGTACCTCCAGCTGATGGACGGCGTCATGCGCCACACGGAAAACGGCAGCCTCATCGTGTCTCTCCTTCTCCTTCCTGAGGTGTACATACAGCACGATACCCTGCTCGCTTTGCAGAAGCTGTACAGTTTTGCTGACGACGCACGGCGTCGAGGCAGAGAGACAGCGCGACGAAGACGGCGCGAAGAAGAAAGACGAGAGGCGGCCGGAAGAGATGAACAAACTCTGGAAATCACGAGCTCTTCTTGGTTGTCTGCCGACCGCTTCAAACGCGTCCGATCCTCACGGGCACTGCTCGCAAGAACGAGGGCCGATGGAGAAGGAGGGAAGGGCGGCTCTAGACAGAGAAAACGAGGGGGCGACGCGCTGGATCTCGAGGAACGAGGTAATGCGGTATGCCAGCTTCTCGAGGATGCTCTCCTTAACAGGCCTGACTGCATCGCGCGACTCACAGGCGCTCTGCAAGGAGGCGCGGCAGACTTCGTCAGAGAAGAGGCGCTGGAGGTTCTGAGTATGGTGACTCGGAGACGAGAGGAGATGAAGGTCATCGCAACGTTCCAGGTATGCTCGCGCTGACAAAAACAAACTGACTTGGCCGAGATTAGAAATCTACTCATCCATATATTGATTTGCTCCTACACATTTCTATCTACGTAGGGAAGTGCCGGCGCCATTAGACACGCGCGTATACGCCTATGCATACCTGTCCACGTACTGGTGTGCCACACGTGTGTGTACCTTTAGAGAAGGTGGCAAGCGTGTGTACATAAGTAAAGTTATAGGCAAACTTGCGAACGATAATGTCGCTTTTTGGAGTAGATGACCGGGCAGGGAGACGAGTCAGGTGGCGTCTCTGCATGTTTTGTATGCGGCATATACACCTGGAGCCAGAATACAGCAGAGGGAGACTGCCGACAAAAGGGAAGGGTCCATAGAAAGTGTCGCTGTGTTTACAGGGAAAGCCATACCGGCGACTGGGTCCTTAGACCGTGCATGCGTGTTCACACGTTTCCATACAGTGGAATAGAGAGACTGCACGCCGGGCGTCACGATACGCGTCCCACGTCTGAGAATCCTCATGCACGTTCCAGAAACGCGACTTGTGTGTGTATGTGTGTGTGTGTGTGTCTGCTGCGTTTGTTTCCGATTCACGTTGCCTCTCTCAGGGAGCCATTGAGGCGCTTCTTTCTCTGTTGTCTTCGGAGCTGGGGTTGCCGCTGTACGTGAACGAAAGCAGCCTCTCTTCTCCGGCGAATCCCAGGCAGAGCGATCGGCCTGGAGGTCTCGAACTACCCCCGCTCGACACGACTCAGGTTCTGTTGAATGCGCCGCGCGTTCGCTCTATTCTGCGGTGTATCTACAGCTTGACGAGTTGCGGTCCCGCCTGCAAGTACATGCGCGAGGCGAATCTGGTGCGTCCCCTCGTGCAGCTTTTTCAGTCACTTTTGCGGGCCAAAGAGGATCACGTGAAACAGGTGGGCCGGCTGGCGCACCGGCGCGTTTTGACGTCGGAGCCGAAAGAAGCCGATGCAGGTGGAGCTCCTGAATTGCACTTTTCTGCAGACCCGACGGTCTCAAGTCAACTTGCGGCACGCCCAGGGGGGGAGCGTGCGTCGGCAGGGCCGTCCGCGTCGCCGGGTGTACGTACAGCGCGTGCCGCGTCTCCTGAGGAGACGATCGAAGCAGACACCTCGCGTGCGTTTCAGGTCGGCTCTGCAACGCCTCTCGATGAGGCGCTTTTCCTGCTTCTCGCTGTGTTTGGGAACTTCTTTCCGTACCTGAAGAAACTGTCGCCTTCTCGTTCTTCCCCCGCTGCCCGCGACACCGGAGACGCGCTTGCACCCGCAACTGTCCACAACTGGAGACAGCGCGAGCGCGCATCTGCGAGGCGCGCGAAACAAGACGCGAGGTGGCCGGAGGCCGAAGTTCGAGCGAACCAGACGGCGCTGCTGCGGAGTGGGGTTCTCGACCTTATCTCGCAGCACGTGGCGAAGGTTTGCAGTTCTCTGGCCTTCTTCTCGCAGTCGAGTCGCGCTGCTTCACCTTTCGCCTCTCTCCTCCCGAATCTGTTCCGCCTCTTCACGCGGCTCTGCCAGCTTCTCCTCGCGCTCGTGGCGCAGTCGCGACTGCCGGGTGCGGGCGCGGCGGACAGCACAGGCTCGGAAAGCTTCGCTGCACAGGTTCTTCTTCTGCCTGCGGCTCCTGCGACCTCCAGCGACGACAGGAACGCAGAGCCACGAGCAGCAATCGGCGGCCCGCCGCCGTTCTACTGTCTCTCCTACGCAGCACTGCAAGGCGGCGCGCCTCCCCTCCTGCAGGCACTCTTGTCTGTCACTCTCGATGCGGTACGAGAATCACCTTCGAACAAAAGGCAAACACGGAACGCACTGCGCACAAAACGAACCGGCGTACATGTATGCCTCTACCTAGCTTATATATAAATATATAAATATATATCCAAACATGAATATATATATATATATATATATATGCATCTATATAAAGTTACTACTCTATATCTCTGTGCATACATACATTTTCAATTGATTTGTGTCGCTACAGGAATGACACGAGAAGAGGCATGGCACTCATGTATGGCGCGGATAGTTCTCTTTGTGTGTTTTCCTTTTCCTTTCTGATGAGGCTCTTCGATTTCGCCTGTTTTCTTCGCAGATCGTCACCTCTTTTCCTAGTATCCAGGAGCACATTCTCGAAGGTTGCCTCGCGGCGCTCGGCGCCTCGAGCGCCTCTGCGCCGAGCCTCCCGTCGTCTGTCCGAGCCAGCCCAGGGCCCTCGGTCTCCTCGAGTGTCTCTTCTTCCCGTGGGACCGCGCCTCCAAACTTGTCTTCTGCCTTGCCTCCGGTCTTTGCGTGTCGGCCCGTTCGCGCCTCCCCGCGACGTGCGTCGAGTCTCTCAACTCTGCAGGGGAGAGACTCCGAGACGGAGCTGGGTGAAGCCGATGGCGACACCCAGGAGCCGCCGCCTCTCCAGATTCTGCCGCCCGGCGTCGTTCTCGCGGCGCTGCTGCAGTGGGTCTTCCGTCGGGCTGTACGTACGGCAGAAGCCGCGACTCTCGCGCAGGCGACCTCGGCAGGGTTTTTCGCCCCCCAGCCAGCGGCTCGGCGTTCCGAGCTCGAAGACAGTGAAGATGCGCGCGAGGTGGAGCATCCCTTCGTCAGTCGCGGAGGGCAAGACGGGAGTTTTCACTCGGCCGGATCTAGAGAGGACCAGAGCTCGTCGAGTGGAAAAGCACCCGGTGAAACGAGGAGGCGCGAGGACGAAGCCTGGCCACGCGAGGCGGCGCGCGCGTCCTGGAGGTGGAATCAAGCAGGCGTCGCTGTGCGTGTCCTCGCGTCTTCGCTGTGTCAAAATCCGCGCCTGTCTCTCCTGGCCTGCACACGGCCTCTGCCGTCTCTGGGTGAGACTGCGGAGACGCTCGAACCGCTTCTCTGGCAGATTGGCGCGGTGCTTCTGCCTGCTCTTTCGCGAATCTGGAGAGGAGGAGTGGAACCCCACGGACAGAGACCGAGCGAAGGGGTTGAAAGGGAACCGGGTGAAGGAGACGAGAAGTGCGTCGCATTCAACCAGTTCTTCTGCCGGACTGTCGAGCTCCTTCTCGCTCTTCTTCTCCCGGACTCTGAGCGGCCTTTTGCCGCTCGTGCTCGCGCCGCGGCCGTCGGGCTGCAGGCTGAGCCGTCGACGCCTGGAGCGTCTTCTGCTCCTCTTTGCTCAGCAGACGCCGTCACGCTGTCGGTTGCCTGGTTGCTCTCGTCCTCGATTTGCCTCCCTTCTCTGCTGCTCCTTCTCCTCCGCGTCTCGCCTTTGGCCGCTCAGAGCCCGGCGGAGAAAGGCACGCGGACGCTGAGAGAGACGGCTCTCACTCTTCTCGACGGGTCCGTGTGTCTGCTACTGGATCGCGTCGTCGCGACGCTGGACCGTTTCGCGAAACGCGGGGGCCGAACGCAGGAGAAGCGAGATGCCGCCGAGGAGTCTCTGGCAGCAGGGGGGGAAGGTGGGGGAGGCGGGCGACCTGGGCGGGACTGGCGACTGAGCCAGCGCGGCACCGCGGGTATGGCGGAGCGTGGCGACTTTGGAGGAGACGGCGGGAGGACGCAGAAAGAGGAAAACGGGTGTCTCGTCGACCGTCTCCTGCAAGCGTTTCCCAGTCTGCACGTTTTTTTCGCGGATCTGCAAGGCTCCTGGGCGTTCTGGGAGGGTGCGATCACCGCGCGGGAAGGACGCGAATCAACCAGAGACGAAGCGCGGGACCGCAGGAAAGGATCTGGGACTGCAGGACAAGAGAGGAAGAAAGGACGCGCCGGTGAAGGGAAGCGACGAAAGGAACTCGGTCCGGGAGCAGAAAATGAAGGAGATGTCGTCGCGCAACGGGCAGAGGACGCGCAAGAGCTTCTCGTGGACGTTCTCGGTGTCGAGCGACTCGCCATGCACGTGCAACGCCTTCAGACTGCCCCAGTAAGGAGAGGGACTAGAAGAGCGAGCGACACAAGCGGAGGAAGAGACAGGCAACTTCGAAGAAGAGAACGACCACACTGAAGAGACAAGGATGCACAGAAAAGAGCGAGCACGCGAATTTTGTGCAAAAGTTCCGCAGAGAAGAGGATAAAAAACGCAGAAGAGAGTGAAACAGCGAGACAGGATTGGGTGGAGATGGACAGGGCAGAGTACCGGAAGTGTAGGAGTAAACTGACGAAAGAGAACATTTCTGTGGCCCATGCAGAGGGCGCGACGACAGCGAAGCGTTGCCGCAGATAAACAGACGATAGGAAAGGACTCCCAAAGGGTGGGGAGGCAACGGATCGTTCCAACTTTTGAACCGCAGCGAGGGCGTTCTGGAAAGAACCGGTCGACTCGTCAAGGGCGCACACCGGAAGGGAGGAAGAGTCTAACAGAAAGGCGCTGCTCGTCGATGAAAAGACTAGCCTCCCCGTTTCAAATGAAGAACCACGTGCGAATCTAACTCATCTAACTCACGCGCGTTGTTCCCCTGAGACAAAGTCGATGCCTCCTTTATCTTTCCCACTCCACACAGGCCAATGGTTTTGTGTCTTCCCTTGTTTCTGCCGCAGGCCATCCGCTTCTCTGCCACTCGTCCAGTCTTTGAAACCTCTTTGTCCGCGACCGGGTTGCAGCCGGGAACCGCAAACTCGCGCTCACCCTTCCGTTCGGAGAGTCCCCCCTCTGGCGAGTCCGGCCCTTCGACCGCGAGGGAGACCGCCGCGGATGCAGTCGCCGCTGCGGCGCGCGTGCCGGCGGCTCTTTACTCTGAGACATTGAACGCGGTGGGTTCAGCGATCGAGGAATCGTACCGTGGAGAGAGCGAGGAGGACGTGCATGCAGACGCGTCCCTCTGCCTGCAGCCCACCATCGCAAAGAGGCAGGAGACTACTCTCGACAGCCTCCGGCCTTCTTCTTTGATGTCGTCTTGCCTTTGGCTTCGCCCGCGCCTCGCCTCCTTTTTCGCCTTCCTCCTGCTCCCGAGAGAGACGGCGCTCCTGCGACAGGCTGCACTCGGAGCGGACGGGCGAGGACTTCGAATGCTTCTCGCTGTGTCAGGTTCGCCTTTATAGACACCCGTCAAGGGACACACGGTTCGTGTCCCCTTCCAAGAACGAGAACGCACAATCAACTTCTACAAACACAATCGTGTCTACTATATATATATATATATATATATGGATATACCTACATGTGCATAGTGCATATGGATTTATATTCATGTCGGATCCACACAGAGTAGAGGAAGACGCGTAGACCAATGGCGAATCATGCGGGCTACGTTCCTCTGTGTATTCTCAAATTGTCCTGCTGCGTTTTTGCTGCGTTTTGAGGCTCGGAGAAGGAGACGCGAGCTCAGCAAAGGGGAGATCCGTTGGTAGCGGTTGTGTTCGTCGGTTTCCTTTGAGCGTGCTTGGTTTCCTTCCCCTGCCGTGTCACCAAACCGCACGCGGACGCTCTCGCCCTGGCAAGGCGCTGCGCAGGAAACGCGTTATGTTTCGTTCAAACCGAGATCTGACAAGAGAATGAATGCACCGAAGGAGGTTGTCCTCTCGGGATGCGAAGCCGAATCCGCGGCGAAAGCAACCACTTGCCCGGACCAGCTGAGCACGGGAACAGACAGAAAGCAATCGTTTCGACTCTGTCCGCTTCAGGCAAACGCGCGGAGCGATCGCACGCAGGGCCGGCTTCTCTGAGCACCCAGAATGAAGAAAGCTCAGGAGTGGATGCCGCCACGCGCGAGGATTTTCAGGATTTTCTTCTGTTTCAGGTAGGTGTCTGGATTTTGAAGAGGTTGTGCTGTCCATATTACCTCTATATCTGCTCGCAGCCACGTCTGGACTTTCCTTTCAGCCTTCGGCGTTCGCTCTGTTTACAAAACAGGGAGACTGGCTGTGGAGAAGTGACCGTTCCTCGCTGCCTTTCGTTCGTGCGCGATACTCTCGCGCAATCGTCTGCTCAGATCCTCTCTCTCCTCGCATGGTTTTTCTTTGAAATGCGTGCAGTCCAGGGCGCCTCAAACCATCTCGTGTGAAGGCCAACCGCCCATTCGGCGGTGTTCGTGTTTCTCCCTTGGATCTCGTACTCTCCCTCTCTCATCCATCTCCAGCTGTGTCTTATTTAGTTCTAGCTCTCTCTCTTCTTCTGTATTTCCAACTGTCCCTCGCCTATCTCCATCTGTCCTGCATCTCGTTTTCTCGACGTGACTGTCTCCACTTCTTTTCGTGGTGCTTGTTGCTGAGAGTTGCGCATCTTTCTGGAACTGCTTCTCCTGGGCTGCCGGACGTCTGTGTCCTCGCCTTTTTTCTGCCGACTGCAGGAGGAGTCGATTGCCGAGCTGCGCCGCGAGAACGCACGACTCGCCGCTCGCACCGCGAAGCTTCAAGATGCGCTGGATCCCAGAAGAGAGGCTCTCGTCTCCCAGCTCCAGAGAGAAACTCGCCTCCTGCGCTTGGAGGTACTCGCGAGAAAAAACGAAAGCGTGCATGCCGTGAGATCGCGCAGATGGGAGGACGACACGGCAGTCCCTACAGACGCGTGGTTCGCTAGTCCTTTTCCCAAGACCTAACGAACCTATGGACACCTGTATATATGCACATGTATCGGTGTATGTCATATACGCCCAGCTGTGGATGTCTATACATGTGCTTTTGTGTGGGTGAGTGCATGGATACGTATCTGTTTTGAGATATATGGATGCAGGGCACAGTTTCCGTCGGCCGCTGGTTCATCAGTTGATCTTGTCGGCCATCTGCCATGCGTGGCGACGGGGCGTGTTGGGATGCAAGCGGTCCGGGCAGAGAGTTTGAAAGAAGGGTTCGCCTTTTTAATGAATGTCTCGATGTGAAAAGGCATCATTCGCTTGTTTTCTTCTGCCGGACTTGCGATAACATCTCTTCTCTTTGCTGCTGTACCTGGAACATTTCCCTGTTTCCCTCTGACGCTCGGCGTGGTGTTCTGCGATGTTCGATCCTCTGATCCGGTGTGTCTATTCCCCTTCCCTTCTGTCTCCTCTCTCGACTTTCTCTGCCTTCTGATATTGTCTCTCTTTCCTCTCTCTTTTCCCGCTGCATCTTTCGTTTGCTCTCTGTAGCTCTCCTCGTTTTCTCCCTGCGTTTCTGTCTCCCCTTCTTTCTTTTCTTTCGGTCCTCTCTCCATTTCTCTGAATCGTTTTCTTCCTTCGTTTCTGTCTCCCCTTCTTTCTTTTCTCTCCGTTCTCTCTCCAGTTCTCTGAATCGTTTTCTTCTTTTGCCGCTCTTGTGCGGCCTCCTGTTCACGCGCTTCGGAAAGTGTTTCGCATGTTTGCATCCTCGATTCTGTCTCCTCAGATGGAGAGGCTCCTCGAACAAAGGAGCGTGTTGGAGCAGCGTCTTGCAGGCGAGAGGCGCCTTGCTGCTGCGCAGCTGGAAGACCAGCAGAGGCAGTTGGAGGCTGTCGTCGTCGCTTTTTCTCAACTCGAAGAGGAACTGCAGGTACGGCCTTGCTAGCAGTTTCTTCTCCCCTTCTACAGGTTCGGCGCTATCGTCCGCGTGTGCCAAGCAAACTACGGGTTTCTCACCTCGACTTGCCCCCGCTGTTTGAAGCATTGCATGCGTCGTCTTGCCGCCTGATTGCCCGTCTTCCTTCGAGGAAGGAGTGCCTCAGTGTTGTGCCTTCTTCGTGGTTCTGGGGATTTTTTGTTCGAGACGGAAGAAGGCAAGGAAGGTATGAGGCTGGAAAGTATTCTTAGGGAAACAAATTACTCTTGCGGAGGGCGTTTTTCAGGGATCTTGCCCGAACAACTGGTCAGCATTTTTAGGCGCGTCTGCTCGTGCGTTCGGGGTTTCTCGCACCGCGAATTCTCGATTGGCCGAGATACAACACTGGTCTCTCTGCGCCTTTTGCAGGCTCGGGACGAAGAGCTGCGGGCCCTCAGAGTCGAGCTCGAGGCCGAGAAGACAGCCCGAGGATGGGCAGAAGGCGGGCGCATGCATAAAGTAGGCTCGATGCGTGTAAGAGTGACGACAAATTCAACCCGTTCAGGATGCAGAAGGAATATCTGCATGCAGAAGCAGTGGCCGCAGCCATGGGGGCATTGTTCGCAGCTCACGGTCAAAACAGACTGGGGTCCTGAGTATCCCGATGCTTGCACTTTTTCATGTGCATGCAGACGTATCCTGTAGCACTTCACACAGGCATAAATCTATTCATGCCACTCAAACATACATATCCTTTCGTATTTATGGATATCTGTATACATATTTACGGGTATGCGTTTTAATATATATATATATATATATATAGGTAGGAAGGACAGAAGGAGTAGGGGATGCAAGAGGGAACAGATGCGAGCAAACAGAGATAAAAATGGGTGTGAATCGTGCGATGTGTTTGCTTTTGTTTTCCCTTGCCTCAGGCAGGGCGCGACGAAGCTTCGACTGATGAGGAGACAGTTGAGGAGAGACTGAAAACCGCGGCTGCACTCGCCGCTTCTCGCGAGGAAGAACTGCGTAGCCTGCAGGAGAAGCACACGGTCAGTAGCGTGGAAGGCTAGACGGCGGAAGAAAACAAAATGGAGACTTGGAGCAACACGTGTCGAGAGCGAAAGAACCGCCGAAGGCACCGGGTCACTGGAAGGCGCCCGGGAGCTACGACGAAGTGAAGAAGGGAAACCCGTTGTTCTCTGGCAGCTGGAAAGTGTATAGTATTTGCGCACTGGGGAAGGCGAAAGGTCGGTCGCGTGTTGGGGTCGGGAGGCTGGCAGGAAAGAGACGGCAAAACAACACGTGAAAAAACAAAGGGACCGGCTGAACGCGAGGAAAGAGAATCCGTGTTTTTTGCCTGTTTTGTTTCTGCGGTCCTTTTTGACTGACATCGCTTTTTGGCAAGGAAGAGAGGATTCGGGGCTAGGCAGATCCACCGGGTAGAAGGTTTCAAGACTTTGAAATCGCGTCAAAGTCCGCGGTTGGCGGCAGGAGCAGGATGGGAGCTGGAAGAGTGGGGTTGTCGCCCACAGGTGGCGCCTCCACAAGCGTCATTATTTTTCGCTGTTTTCGTTGTTCCCCAACGCTGTTTCGCTGTCGTTTGCACAGGAGTTACTCGCACTGCTCGACCTCCTCGTCCACCGGGTTCCGGAGTGTCTCCAGTTCGTCTGCAGTCTGAACGACTTACCGTGTCGATACACCCGGGATTTCCAAGCGCTCGCCGAGACGCAGGCACGGCCGCTGCCTTCTGCTCGCGCGCTGCCGCGCCAAACGGAAACAGCGTCTTCAAGGTCTGCGGCGATTTGCCGCTCGGACCCGGGCGGGGCGCCCGCTGAACTGGAAATCGCCGCCGGTACCAGCGACCCTGCGAGAGAGAGAGAGAGCGGAGAAAGACATCAAGAGCGGGGTCGTTCTTCGGCTCTGGATCCCCGAGGCGTCCTTCCGTCGCCCTTTGCATCTTCGTTCCACGCAGTGGGGTTCTTTCCCTCGTCGGAGCTCACTGCAAGGCCGCGTGACGGGAGTCTCATGTGGGAGAGACACGCGCCGGTGTCGTCTTCCTCGTCTTCTTCTGGTCGGTGCGAAGAAGATTCGGGTTCCGACGAGCCGAGCTCCGGAGGAGGAAGCGTGAGGCAGGGACGCAGAGAAGAGGAAAGAAGAGAGGACGTCGACACTTCTTTTTCGCGTCTGTCGTGCCAGTCAGGCGCGACGTCTCCCTCGTTTCCGCCTTCAGCGCACCGCGGCGCGTTCTCCGAGGCGTCGCCTCAAGACGAGACGACTCGCGACAGCCCCACGCAGATTCCCAGCGCGTCGCTGTCCTCTTCGTCTCCCTCTTCGCCCTCTTCCTCTGCTTTTCCGAACTCGACGTTCACGGCCTCCCCCGTCTCTGCGCTTCCTGGAAACGTGCACGCGCACGAAGACGGAAGCTTGGCGCTTGTAAGCCAGGTCGTCGCCAAGCCGGGGGATCTCGGACAGGGTGCGGGGTCACGAGCAGAAACCTCTCCCGTCGCCGCCTTTCCGCCGCTGAGAGGCGCCGGCTTGGGGCTACACTTCCGCAGCGGAGAAGACGGCGAGAGGCCGGGAGACCAGGCTTTGCTGTCTCTCGGTGCGGCGACGGCCGGGGCCGCGAGGCGCGAAGAGGAACCGGAGGCGAGAGGAGAAGCAGGCGTCCAGTCCATAAGGGAAGAGGAGTTCGAGCGCCGGCTCCAGGATGGAGATAAGTCACCTGGGAGAGAGGAAGTGCAGCCTGGCTGCGATTCAGGCGGCAGGGAAGGTGTTTCGCAGATCAACGGAGACAGCTATGGCCAAGTGTCCGGTGGGAAGGAGAGTCGCCTCGCTCGCATAGAAGAAGAGAGAAGACCGAATGAGATGGAAGAAGGGGAGGAACGAGTCCAGGGAGGGCGCGGGCTTTCGGGGATGATGGCGAGGAGAAGCGACCAGCCGGAAACAAAACTAGGGCTTCGCGGCAGGCTCACGCGATTCCTCTGGTCAGGCGTGACGGGAGACGGGGACGCCGTGCAACTCAGCAACGCGCAAACACTCCCTGGAACGGACACTGACCCGACGCTTGGGGTCCGAGCCAGCGGAGATACAGAGACAGGCTTCCAGTCGCTGGGCTCTGGAGACGTAGAGGCACACCCGCGAGTCCAGGCAGATGGGGACAGTCGAGAGAGAGAGAGAGGGACCATCAGTGCACCGGATGGCGGGTTCGCCTTCCACGTAGATGCTGTAGAATCTGGAGAAAGGGGATTCGAGAGGGAGGAAGAAAAAGGATTTGAGACCGCACGATTGGGCGCGTCTTCGGACGGAGAGTTCCGACACGGCCAAGGTCAGGGATCCGGCCAGGAGACAGCTGCCCGCATGCAGGATCTCTATCCAGGCGGATATGTGGATAGTGCCGGTCGACACAGAACCACACAGGCAGGAGCTTCAGGAAACAGCCAAGACAATGTGAACGGGGATTCCGACTCCACGAACGCAGCCCGCTTTGGAGAGCCAGGGACGCCCGCTGCGTGTGGCGCGGACGTTGAGCCGGCGGGCGCGTGTCACGGGGCGGATCAAAACAGATCGGTTGTGGCCGAGAGGTCTGCACAGGACCAAGGCGGCGTTGTTTCTGTGCCGAGGAAAGAAGAGAGGAGCCAGGGAGAAGAGAGAGGTTCGGAAGCCGCGGCGCCTGTCTCTCTTGATGCCGGAGTGCGAGACGGCTCGTCTCCTGAGCTGTCTCTAGGCTCGGCCAACGGCGGAGGGCAGTGCGTTGAGGCAGAAGTGAGAGAAAAGGGAGAAGGCGCATCGGAAGCCGGCGGTGGAGAGACGCATGGCGAAGAGCAAGGAATGATCCGTTACGAAGACTATTGCGCGATGGTTCAAAGCGTCGACGAGAGCCAGTTGACGGCGCAGCAGCTAGAAGAGTGGCGGAACTACCGGGCTCAGTGTGAGGCCTTCTTCGCGTATCAGCAGCAGCATGCGCAGTGGCCGCACCAAGCATAGGGGGGACATTCACGAGGGCCAGAAGTCGAGCAGGAGAGCAGCGAATTGTCCGGGAAAGTCAGAAAGGCAGAAGGGCGAGAAAGCGGGGAGAACGACGCCCGCGGGAAGGTGGGGAGCGTGGAACGGCAGGCGGAAGCAACACGCCTTCTACTAGAAGGGAGAGACGGCGAGGGAGGCGGACAGGAAAGATAGAGGAGCGGCAGAGGAGGGCCGGGACGCAGAAGAAGCAATCTGAGCACATGACGAGGCGAACCCAGAGAGCCGGCGGAGACGAGCGAGAGAATGTCAAGACTCAGCGAGGGAAACGCCGGGAGGTGTTCCGAGTTCGCTATCACTGTGCTGCAACGCATCAGAGCCTGGGTAGTCCGATGCCGATAAACAGGAGGTGCGGATTACGAAAATGAAGCAAACGCCGACAGAAAGCGTTCTTGAGGCTGCGGAAGACGCATTTGAAGTTTCCTGCTGATAACCGCTGTCCCCTCGAACTTTTTTCTGTTCCGTCCTGCG